>NC_067160.1:13838452-13863610 GCF_903995435.1 Acomys russatus
TGTGTGTGTGTATGTGTGCATGCGTGTGTATATGTGTGCATGCTTGTTTATCTGGTGTGCAAGTGTGCACACTCATGCTTGTGTATGGTGTGCAGGTGTACACACTCATGCTTGTGTGTGGTGTGCAGGTGTACACACTCATGTTGTGTATGGTGTGCAGGTGTGCACACTCATGCTTGTGCATTTGGAGGCTAGAAGTGGACATTATGTGTCTCCCCTATTGCTCTCCTTTCCACCCTCAGTTTTTGAAACAGAATCTTCCACTGGTCTGGAGTTCATTGATATGCGAGACTGGCTGGCCAGCCCTTAGAATTCTGGGGGCTTAGGTTTTCCTCAGAGGATCTCTCCCTCTCCTTCTACTCCTCCCTCCCCTCCTGTCCTCCTCCCTGCCTCCATTTCTCTCTCTCTCTCTCTCTCTCTCTCTCTTTCTCTCTCTCGTGCTTCTTGCTTCAGAATTTGAAATCATTCTTGTTGTTTCAAAAGGGGAAATATGATACAAAAAAACAAAAACAAAAACAAAAGACATGTCCACCTGGCATTGGCTATGAAAGTGGGGAAGCTGACTCGGAATTTGAAATTGCTGCACTCTCCTCCAAGTGTGACTGTGAGATGGGTTAATGTTGGGAGTGAGTGAGAGGGACTTGGATCTGCACGGGAATAAGAAGATGAGACAAGATACCCTGTAAAAGGAAAAACAACTTGTTTGCAGGGTGTATGATGAAACACACTAGTCTGTATGTCTAAAGCGTTAAGTGATATATTTGGTGAGTATACATGCATTTTTTTTTTCTGGGCTGAAGGAAGAGTCATTAAAATAATATATTCTCACAGAGAACAAAGCAATTTTTGGTTCCTCTAGGAACACTTTATGTGGCTTCAGCATCCTGGTGGTAGTAAATTAGGGAAAAGTAAAGGGACCCAGGGGGGCGGGGCGAAGGGGCCTTCTCTCTGGAGTCTGCCTGAGGTCTTACCAGCTGAGGGGCAGAAGTTACAGTACAACTAGGGAATTTCACTGTGAAGTTTGCCTACATAGAGATATTATTGCTTTTATAGAGAGACATTTCAAACTTCTGAACAGGAGAAAGGCACCAGTGGGGGAGGCTAGGGGCCGGGACCTTGAAAACAAGCAATTCTGTTTCTTGTCTTTGACAACTAGTCCTGTCTTGGCTGGAGGCCACAAATGTCCCTTGGGTCTGTTGGCACCTCTGTCCTGGCTGGAGGCCTGATGGACCAAAAATATTCGGGGACTCTGGTTTGCGCCCTGCTGTCTTGCTTTTATCCTCCTCCTCCTCCTTCTTCCTGAGCAGCGTGAGTGAGCACAGCAGCCTTGGATTGCTTGTGTGATTAGACCTCTGGAGGGCAGGGCTGGGGCCTGGAGCTCCGGACCTGAGGCCAGGATGCTAGGTGCACGACAACAGATCAGCTGGCTCTTCCCAGCCCCAGGCCATAAAGCCCCCTTAACTCCTAGAGTGACAACTCCTTGGGGATTTCTCTCAACTGCTCACCTATAATAAGATGCTTCCTGCAGCTCACCCTTCCTTTGGTTATGAAATGCACTCCTGAGATAATTGAGGTGGGTGTCCCTGGCCTGGGGTGATTTTAGTGGCCATTGATTGACCAGTGGTCCAGCGCCTAATGTTGCTCACCTGAGGTGAGAAAGACCCTGTCACAGTCAAGGAATTCCCTTCACCTTGCTTTTCCCCTTTATCAAGAAGAATTTTTTTTTAAGCCATGTGTAAGGCCTCCATGTACCTGATCTTGGGGTACTTGTTCCTTTCCAGATGTAATTTCCGTGATTTTTCTGGCTCTCTGACAAAGAAAACTATAAACTTTATTTAAATAAAAAGAAAGTCTCTGTGCTGGCTAGTTCTATGTCAAATTGACATAGGCTGTAGTCATTCGAAAGATGGAAATCTCAATTGGAAAAAAAAAAAAAAAGCCTCCAAAAGATCTGGCTGCAGGAAAGCCCACAGGATGTTTTCTTAATTAGTGATTGATGGGGAAAGGCTCAGCCCATTGTGGGTGGCGCTGTCCCTGGGATCTTACAAGAAAGCAGGATCTACAGGCCGTGTGAGTACGTTATGTTTTAAGTTTAACTTACTATGATAAAGACTATAAATAACAATGTCTCTATCTTGTAAGCCCCTCTCACCCAAGGACAGATAACTCCCTGAAATGCTGGGGACCGTTCATGAAAGATAACAAGCCCTGTTTGCTTTCACTTATGTCAGCAAGCTTGGTTGCCCCATCTGCACAGGGTGTGCTTGATCATACACAGGTGGGAGGTACTTAGGTAGGAAGTGCGTCAGGATGTGTGCTTGCCCCTGAGTGGACAGGAAGTCTGTAGCCTTGGGAATTTTGCCTTTGTAAGCCCCTGACTAATGTAATTCGTGGCCACACTCTGGGAATCTTGGGTATGGACCTAGCCAATATTTGTTTAAAAGATTTATTTATTTGTTATTTAAACATATTTTGCCTGCATGTATGCCTGCAGGCCAGAAGAGGGCACCAGGTCTCATTGTATATGGTTGTAAGCCACCATGTGGTTGCTGGGAATTGAACTCAGGACCTCTGGAAGAACAGATAGTGGCTCTTAACCTCAGAGCCATCTCTCCAGCCCCAACCTGGCCAATATTTAATAAAGCTTTCTTCAAATAGGCTAATAAAATTGTGGTAATGTTCTCATTCTTGCCCGGTGGAATTAACAATAGCATCCCTCCATGGCCTCTACACCAGCTCCTGCCTTCAGATTGCTGCCCTATCTGAGTTCTTGTCCTGACTTCCTTCAGTGATGAACAGCAAAGTGGAAGTGTAAGTCAAAATAGCCTTTCCCTCCCCAACCTGCTTTTTGGTCACGGTGTTTCATCACAGCAATAGAAACTCTAACTAAAACAATGTCCTAACATCACTGAAGATTATAAAGATTCCCACCAGAGCTGCCACATGCAACTGGGGAAATTGTGGTTCCCTCTTTGGAATCTAAGTCATATTAATAAAAGTAGGAAGGATTGTCTCAAAAGGAAACTTACAGACAATCTTGTTCTAATTTAAAAGAAAAACCCAGGAAGGCAAACTGTAAAGCCTGGCAGCTTCCTGAAGGAGGAAGATGGAAAAGAAAATGAGAAAAGGCCACTCTGTTTCAGTTCATCCTTCATGGAGGTTAGCCAGGTGATGGGTGAGCAGCCAAGTGGTGGGTGAGGAGCCACATGGTGGGTGAGCAGCCAGGTGGTGGGTGAGCAACTACATGGTGGGTGAGCAGCCAGGTGGTGGGTGAGCAACTACATGGTGAGTGAGCAGCCATGTGGTGGGTGAGCAGCGAGGTGGTGGGTGAGCAGCGAGGTGGTGGGTGAGCAGTCTCGTGTTGGGTGAGCAGCCTTGTGGTGGGTGAGCAACTACATGGTGAGTGAGCAGTCAGGTGGTGGGTGAGCAGCCACAAGGCTTTAGAAAGGAGTAATAGTGACCCAATGCTTAGAAAAGAGATAGAAAGAAAACAAGAGGAAAAGTTATACTTTTCTGAGTAATTCAGAGCAGTGTAGAGATTTGTGAAATTCCATGGCTGCTGTTCTGTGGTTGCAGAGAGCAGGGAAACTGGAAGAGGAAAGTGTATCTCCTGAGCAAGGGGATAATTATTCCTCTCATCCCATTGGCATGGCTTAAGGCAAACTGCCTTTCCCAGGAGAGGAGTCCCTTAGCCCCCTCACTGACTAGCCCAGCAGGATTAGCTTTTTTGTTTTGTTTTGTTTTGTTGAGACAGGGTTTCTCTGTGTAGTCTTGGCTGTCCTGGACTCACTTTGTAGACCAGGCTGGCCTCAAACTCACAGCGATCCACCTGCCCTTGCCTCCCCAGTGCTGGGATTACAGGCGTGCGCCACCGTGCCCAGCTCACTCACGGGACTAATTTTTAAGAGAGGAAACAATGCTGGGCCTCACCTAGAGGCAGATTCTCCTCTTTAAGTGTTGGGGTAATAGCTTTCCTTTAGTAGGGAAATTTAACCCCATACTGTAAGGCGGCCACTCCCTTGTGCAACCCTTGTAACTTATGCTTTTACCATTTCAGATTTCAATCCTATCCAAAACACCCCAGGAGCCACCACAACATATACAATCTCTGGGGGAGGGGTCCTTTGTGCGAGGTAACTTCAGAAGCTTCTAAAATTGCCATCTCCCTGCCTGAGCAACCCACACCCACATCTGCCTGTATCTTGCCTTTTCCTCTTTTATACCTCTGCTGATGTTAGTAATTTTTCTAAACAAACTCAACCTGTGCTTTTCACTGACTTTTTTTCTGAAATTCTTTTCTGTGGTGAAGTAAAGGATTTGGGCTTGCCTCCACCTGAGTAGAGGTCTCAGAAAAGATTGCCAGGCTGCTTCAGGGTGTGTGTGTGTGTGTGTGTGTGTGTGTGTGTGTGTGTGTTGTCTGTCTGTCTGTCTGTCTGTCTGTCTGTCTGTATCTCCCACCCCCGCACCCCCCTGTGTCCCTGCTCCCTGACACCCCAGAAGGATGAAGGAGAGGTAGCAATGACCTGCTCACATGAGTGATCTTCAGTGTTCGCATTTTTCACCTGAAAGTTTTATAATCGGTGGCATAGAAATTTCAGTCAGATAACCTTCACTTCGATGAAATCCTAAAGCTGAGATCACTTGGAAGTCTTATCAGAGCAGTGCATTGAAAGGAATAAAGGAGGTTATGACTGTCAACCTGATTATAGTGTACAAAGTCCACCTGGCCAGTCTGTCTGGCAAATTCTCTGAAAAGAAAAGGTTATCATAGAAGCATGATCTGTGAATTTTCACTGCATTTTAAGTAATGCTTATGAAATCACTTGTATTATAGAATAATACAAATTTTATATTACAATAACTGTAATAAATAATAAATACTTATTTTACAATGTCACAACCACTTGGATATTATGCAAAGGGATTTGAGAATATAAAGTCAACTTTTGTCTTTCTGATCACTGAAAGGTTCAAATTATCCATTCATGTTTTATTTTGCTTTCCCTAGTGTTGGGAAAGTCTTTTTTTGCTGGTTTATTTTTCCTTTTATTTTATGGGTATGGGTGTCTTGAATATATATATATATATTGTATACCAAGTTTATGCCTCATGCCCAAAGAGGTCAGAATAGGGCATTGGCTTCACTGGAGCTGGGGTTGCAGATGATTGCAGGCCACCATGTGGGCACTGGGAATCAAACTTGAGTCCTCTGGAAGAGCTGCCAGTGCTGATCCCTATCCACTGCTCCCCCTCCCTCCCTCCCTCCCTCCCTCCCTTCCTCCCTCCCTTCTTTCATTTTTTAAAAGAATCTTTTGGGCAGGAGAGACGGCTTAATGGTTAAGAGCACACATGCTGCTTCCAGAGGACCTGGCTTCAGATCCAGCAACTATGTCAGGCAGCTCTCAACTGCTTGAAACTCCAGATTCAGGAGATCTGATGCCTCCAGCCTCAGATCTGTGCGCTTGTGGGTGCGTGCGTGCGTGCGTGTGTGTGCAAAAACGATTTAAATAATATTTTTATAATATCACACATACATGCATGCATACATACATACATGCATCTTGGTCATACCCACTACCTCAGACTGTCCTGCAACAAGTCCGTCTGCTTTTTCCCCCTAAATGTCTTGTTTTTTATACAACTCGCTGAGTCTAAATAGTGCCGCCTGTATGCCCGCGGGTGCGGGACCATCCGCCAACACATGATCTCCACTTTTCCGGTAGTCATCAATTGCCATTAGCTCTTCAGCAAGGGCTAGAGGCTCAAGACCCGCCTCTCCCATTCTTGATGGATTGTTCACTGGCTTGATCTCAGGAAGGTCTCGTGCAGGTAACCACAGCTCCTGTGGGTTCACGAGAGTGCAAAGGCCACGTCATGTCCCAAAGACAGCAGTTCAAAACACTCCTCCCTAAACCTCTGGCCCCAACATTTTTTTTTTTTTTTCTTTTTTTCCTTCTCCTTCTTCCATGATCTTCCCTGGGCCTTGTGTTTTGTTTGTTTGTTTGTTTGTTTGCTTTCTGTTTATGTGAGAATGCCACTGGGATTTTGTTTGGGAGACTGTGTTGACAAATCTGCCCATTTTTATTTTCACCATATTGAGTCTTATGATCCACGTGCGTATGAGGGGTCTTTTCATCTTGTAGCGTTTCCCTAATACCCTTCGTGAGTGTTTTAAAAATTTTCATCGTAGACATCATTCTTACATCCTTGGTAAGGTTTTCCAAGGTCCCTGACCACCAGGCTATTGTAAATGGAATTAATTGTTTCCTTTATTTGTTGTTGGTATATAGGAAGGATATTGACTTTGGTATGTTAGTTTCATATCTTGCCACTTGGCTGAGAATATTTATTATTTCTAAGAATTTTCCAGTGGAGCTTTTAGGGCGTCATGTATAGAGTGGCATCATCTCCAAATAGAGCTATGCTCTGGATTTCCTTCTTATTTGTATCTTCATACTTGCTTCTTTTGTTTTATTGTTTTCTCAAAGACCTCCAGTACTGTATTGAATAAGGGAGGATAAAGTAGACACCCTTGTCTCAATTTTAGTAACAATGTTTTCTGTTTCCCCCCATTTTGTATAATGTTGGCTGTAGTTTTGCCTTGTATACCTTCCATTATATTGATTTATATTCCTTGTACCATCAGTACTTTAAGAAGGAAGAAGTGTGGTATTGTTCCAGAAACCTTTTCTGTGTCAAGATTACCATACAGTTTCTGTCCTTGAGCCCACTCATCAAATTTGTAATATTTATTAGTTTGTGTGTCCTGAACTATCCATGCATATATAGAATAAACCTAAGTTGATCATAGTGAATGATTTTTTTGATGTGTTCTTGAATTTAGTTTGTATTGTTTTGTTGAGAATTTTCCCACCTATATTCATTACTGAAATTGGGCCTGTACTTTTCTTTCTTTTTTGTATCATTATCTGCATTTGGTATCAGGGTAATACCAACCTCATAAAAAAGTCTAGAAACATTCTTTCCTTTTCTATTTTATGACGTAGTTTAACAGCCATTGATGTAAATTCTTCTCTAAAAGTCTGTTAAATTGACCAGTACCTCCTGGATTTTGATTTTTTCTTTTAAGTTGGAGGAGTTTTAATTACTGATTCAAACTTCACCATCTGTTCTAGATCTATATGCTCAGCTTAATTCTTGTGGGTTATCTGTATCAGGGAGTCAATTCTTTGTATATAAACTTTAATTGAGCTGGCTGTGGTGGCACACGTCTTCAATCCCAGCACTCAGGAGACAGAGGCAGACGAATTTCTGTGAGTTCGAGGCCAGCCTGATCTACAAAGCAAGTCCAGGGCAGCCAAGGCTACACAGAGAAACCCTGTCTCAAAAAATCAAAAAACAAACAAACAACGCCCCCCCCAAAACACACAAAAGACAAAAACACAAAACCTCTAATTAATTGAGATATATTTTCAAGGTCAGAAATTTTCTAAATTTCTTTGGTATCCGTTATAATGGCTCCCATCTCATCTCTAATTTTATTAATTTGGATTCTTTCTCTCTTTCAATTAACTTAGCTAAGTCTTTGTCAATTTTATCTTTTCAAAGAACCAACCCTTTGTCTTGTTGGCTCTTTGTAGATATGGTATCACTGTTTTTTCTATTTCATTAATTTCTGTCTTGATTTTTTTTTTTTTTTCATTTTTCCAGACAGAGTTTCTTCTTTGTAGCCTTGGCTGTTCTGGACTCACTTTGTAGACCAGGCTGGCCTTGAACTCACAGGGATCCACCAGCGTTTGCCTCTGGAGTGCTGGGATTAAAGGCATGGGCCATCACACCCGGCTTATGTCTTGATCTTAATGACTGCTTTCTAGGTCCTGCTTTGGAATTTGTATCATTTATGTGAGGACCTTCTTGTTTCTTAATGTAGATACTTGGAGAGCCATAAATGTTTTTTCCTCTTCGACAGTTTCCATTATATCTCATAGGTTTTGGCACACTCTGTTTTCATTTTCTTCTGATTCTATGCATTAAGATTTCCTTCTTGATTTTTTTTTCCCCAATCTTTTAAAAAATTTTTATTTAATTAATGTATTCAGATTACATCTCAATTGTTTTCCCCTTACTTGTATCCACCTGTTCCTCCCTCCTTCCCGCTTTCACCCTATTCCCATCTCCTAGGTCTGTGACTGAGGGGGACTTCCCCCACGATATGGTCATAGGCTATCTATAAAGTCTCATCTTGGTAGCCTGCTTATCCTTCCTCTGAGTGCCACCAGGCCTCCCCACCACGGAGAAGTAGTCAAATATGGGGCATCAGAGTTCATGTCAGAGTCTGTCCCTGTTCTCCACTCAACTGTGGAGAATGTCCTGTCCATTGGCTAGATCCGAGTAGAGGGTCAATGTTTACTGCATGTATTGTCCTTGGTTGGTGCAGTAGATTGAGCAGACCCCCTGAGTTCATATCTGCCCGTCATGATCTTCTTGTAGGTTTCTAGGACCCTCTGGATCCTTCTATTTCCCCATCTCCTCACATCTATACCAATCTCCTGGTAAGTGAAGACTTTCATGGGACATCCCTTTTGGGCTAGTCTCCAATTATAAGTGAGTATATACCATGTGATTCATCATCTGATGGTGTATCTTTGATCTCCATGGATTTGCCTGTTTTCTAAGTTTTCCATGGGGATAAGATACAATCAAATAATTATTTCATTTTTCTCTGTTTTTGACACTTGCTTTGTATCCAATGTAAGAACCGTTTGCGTAGTTTGGGTTGGCAGCTGTAGTCTTTGGGAACTTGAAAGAGAGCATTCTGAGTCCTTTTGGCTTTCAGCTGCAGTGGAATAAGCAGAAGTTATCCTGCCTTCCTATGTGACTTGGTGCTTCCCTCTTGCTGCTTGTAATGTGCTTTCCTCCTTCTGTCTGATAAAGGGAGTTTGTTTTCTGGTCTGGTCTGTTTGGGGTCCTAAGCATCGCTTGTATTATATTTACCATTTATCTTCCTGACCCTGGGGAAATTTCTCTTGGGTTCCATTTGGAAATATTTTCTATGCTTTTAGGAAGAGATTCTTCTCCTTGTTCTATGACTGTAACCTGCAGATTTAATTTCTTTAGACTTTGGACTGTCATGTATATCTTGGGATCCCTACTGGTACTTTCTTATAAATTTATCTTTGGCTTTGCTTGGCCATTCCAGTTCCTCCACTTTGTCTTCAAGCTCTGATATATTCTGTCCTGTTCTTGACCTGTTTGACCAGTGAGACTTGCCATAGAGGTTTTTACTTGACTTACTATATTTTTAATTTCCAGAATCTTGGAATTTAAAAAAAAAAAATCCACTTTCTTGCCTTTTTTCAGGCAGCTGTTTCTGTTCCTTTCAGGAACTTATTTTCTTCCAGCATATTTATAATTATTCTTTTGAGTTCTCTTCCTTGGTTTTCATCTAACACACTTTCACTAAATGCTATTAGTTTGGGTCAATAATTTTTCTGCAGGAGCTGTGGTACTTTGGTTTTCATGTATCTTGTGGTACTGTGTTGCGATTTCATTGCTTGGGTTGTTTTTTTGTTTTGTTTTATTTTTTTTAATCAGCTATACTCTTTCAGTTTAAGTATTTGCACTGTTCCAATGGGACTTGGATGTGGTAGAGTTGAAGTGACTAGTTCAGAAAATAACTCCTCAGCCCAGAAACTCAGGGTGACTGATGAAGACTCTGAATTAGTCACTCAGTGAATATTAAGTGTGACTATTAAGTGTGAATATTAAGTGTGAATATTAAGCACAGCTACTGGATTTTACCATTATGCAAATGTCACACTAGTTTACTGATAGCAGTGGCTCCTTTGACTTCATTACCTGTTGGAAGATAATAAATTATGGATATTATGTCAGATTTTAGTTAATAAGACCAAGGGTAGGAGGAAGTGTGTAGGTGGGGGTAGGGATAAGGATTAGATCAACTTCAGAAAGAAGAAACGCTGAGGTGGGTAACCTCGCGGGGAGGGCTAGGGTGGGATACTGTTGTAGCCTATGGAGTGGAGAAATTGTTAAAACTATGGAAGGTTATAATCAAGAGGTCAAAAGAGAAGGAGGATAAGGATGAAAGAAAGAGGAATGAGAGAGGGCGGGTGCGAAATATGAGTGAAGGTATGCCTTGTGGTAGACTGGGTAAAGAAACGTACACAGCAACCCTAAAACCAAATTGAGTAATTTACTGACAAACAAAACCATTGTAAGATATATATATGCAAAGAACAGAAAATAAGAAATCAAAAGAATATTTATGGATTGAATTGCTGGCACAGCTGCAGAGAGTTAGAAGGTGACATCTCAGATTCCTCTGCCTCCCAGTAGTTCTGTGTGTAGGAAGGACAAGTGTCCTAGTTTCTGTAACCTTTGTGTCCTATGTGGTTCTGGAATACAGGAAAGACTGTCTGATTCCCTTCCTGAAAATCCCTAGACCCCTGACCTCGACTGTGGCCCCCTCCAGTCCCGCTGGTCAAGTGTATCTGAGTTGTTCAAGTGTCTCTGAGGAGCAGCAGCTCCCTTGAGATTTCCACTGCTGTCCCTTGTCCAGCTTAACTTGGCTGAATGGTGCCAATTCAAGAAGGCTTGCCGCTGATCCGTTGGGGCAGTTTCGAGTTTATGCAGTGCTGAGCTTTTAATGAAAGTGACCTCATTTAAATGTTTGGGCCAAGGACTGGAAAGAGATGATGGCTCAGTGGTTAAGACACTAGCTGCCCATGCAGAGGACCCAGGTTGGGTTCCTAGCACTCACATGGTGGCTCAGAACCATCAATTATTCTGGTGTTCTCTTCCAACCTCTGCAGGTACTAGGTGCACATGGAACATATATGTACATTCATGCAAAACAGTCCATATTAAACAAATAAATATATAAACATTTGAGACAGCTTTGCAGGGAGATATGCTCCTAGGACAGGAGACCAGCAGGTCACCCAGCTGGTCAAAGCCTGATATTTCAGTATAGGGATTGGAGAGATGGTTCAGAGGTTAATTCCCACACTGATATAGTGGCTTACAACAGCCTATAATTCTAGTTCCAGGGGACCTGATGCCCTCTTCTGGCCTCTGTGGGCACCAGGCAAACACTTGATAGTGCACAGACATACACGCAGGCAAAACACCCAAGCACATGAAATAAATTAAGATAAAATATTTTAGTGTAGGTCTATCTGATTCTAAACTTTCTGGATTTTTTCCTACCCAAAGAGGCTACCTTCTAAGAATTACATGATTAGTGGGCGGGTGGTGGTGGCACACACCTTTAATCCCAGCACATGGGAGGCAGAGGCAGGTGGATCTCAGTGAGTTCAAGACCAGCTTGGACTGTACAGTGAGTTCCAGGACAACCAGGGCTACACAGAGAAACCCTGCCTCTAAAAACAAAATAAAAACAACAAAACTACATGATTAAAAAGTACTTTCCACAATGTGCACATGTGTGCAGGAGGAGGTCGGTCCATAGCACGATGATTGTCTAACCCTTACGTTTTGAAGATCTTCCCAGATTTAAATCTTATTATTTAATTTCAAAGCTTTTTCCAATTAAAAAAATATTCTCAAAGAACAAACGTAACTGAAACCAAAACAGAAAACAATATAAAGATGTCTATGAGGCATAGAGCTGGGCACATTAATATGGAACAATAGAGGGTACAAGAAAGTCAGCAATCATTTAGGTTGGCCTTAATGCCAGTACTCACATACCAACTGCATGCTAGGTTCATGCTTATCAAGAGGCAGTTCTCCAAAATGCCTTAGGTTACCTTTAACTCTGGAGAGAGAGAGAAAGAGAGAGAGAGAGAGAGAGAGAGAGAGAGAGAGAGAGAGAGAGAGAGAGAGAGAGAGAAACAGAAGGAGAGACAGACAGAGAGAAACAGAAAGAAAAACAGAGAGAGGGGGGGAACAGAGAAGGAGAGACAGAGACAGAGAGAGAGAAACAGAAAGAAAAACAGAGAGAGAGAGAGAGAGAGAGAAACAGAGGAGAGAGGCAGAGACAGAGAGAGACACAGAGACACAGAGACAGAGAGATCAGGGTGGGAGAGAGGATGGGGTGTAACAAGACATTAGTAGCTGCTTGAGAACACTGCCTTTCCATTGCAAACCTTTATGTTGAAAGTATAATCCAAACTTTGGCTCGTGTGGAAGGTTTCTGAGGTTTTGTGGCCAACCTGGACTCTGAATATTTTCAAAATAATGTCTTCCGTTCCTTGATGGATGGATGGACTGATTGCAGGGCTTAGGGCAGACCCAGAGCTTTATTTGTGCTAGATAAATAAATGTTCTACTCCCCAGTCATGCCCACAGCCTTTCCTTATTTTTTTTCCTTTTCCTTAGAAAACTGGAGGTTTGATGTGCCATGAGATTGATTATATGTAACTTACATTAAAAATGAGTAAAAATATATTTAGGGGGACATTTGCAGTATTTTGTTTCCTTAAAAATGTGTTTCTGCCTGTCAGCGCATACATGTGAAGCTCAGAGGACAGCTTTATGGAGTTATTTCTCTTGTTCCACTGTGTAGGTCGTTGTGGTATCCAACTCAGGTTGTCAGCTTTGGTGGCAAGTGACTTAATCTAATGAGCCATCGTGCTAGCCCTCAGGAGCTTGCATTTTAACAGTTATTTTTCCTTTTGGGTTAAAATCTGTTTTTTCCTCTTTTTCCAAAGTCTGTTATTTTTGTATAAAAACAAACAATCCCAAACAAAATACCACAATGTGCTGTTATATCTAAACTTAATTTATTTAACTTTCATTCATTAAATTGTGTCAATTTGCTTTGCATAATGAACTCAGCTACATTACTAACGAGAAGGACTCTGGCAACACAAAAAAAGATGCACACATATGCGTGTGGTGTGTGTTGATGTTGTCTCTCTGTGTGTGTTGGCATGTGTGTGTGTATGTGTGTGTGTTTGCGTCTGTGTGTGTGTGTGTGTGTGTGTTGTATGTGTGCGAACATGTGTGTAACTGTGTGGTGTTTAATTAAGGGACAGAAGTGGGTCTTGGCAGAGATCCTTACTGGTGAACAATCCATCTCTGTTGCTGGCTTGGAAATTACCTGGAAAGATGAAGCCCCCCGAAATGGCCGCCTAGGAAGTGGCCAGCTGCCTGTCCAACAAAGTATCTGTTATCAGAGGGAAATGCATACTTTTTGAGGTGAGGTCGCCTCTGTGCCCTGAACCGAGTGATTTTTTTCGTTTTTTTTTTTGTTCTGATAACAAGCTGGTGCTAGGCTTCACTGAACTGAGAAATTGTAAATTCTTAGAAAAGGCTGTCTAAAGATAACAATTCAATGTTTCTTGGTAATGTGCTCTGGATGAATCTGATAATTTAAAGCCCACTTCACCAAAGTGGGAGTGCTGCTTGCACCCTCTCTTTATCTTCAATTACGTCTAATCTGTTTCTAATTCAAACACGGTGCTGCTGTTGTCAGTTCAAATATAGATTTTAAATGTTTTATGCTTCTCCACTGGGAGGGTTTAAAATGTATGCGGGCTGTCTGTCAGGACTGTGCTGGAGGGATCTAATAAAGTTTTAGATAAATTTGAAGGAAATAAAAGAGTACTTAAAGCTGAAATGATTCATGGTTCATGAGACGGAACACGCTTAATGAACAGCAGTTTGGGGAAAGTTATGGTGGAGTCCGGGTCACCTGCTTCCTCTCTACGTGGCTCTCCTTGAATAAATACATTGTGCCTTTCAGCGTGACAGGCAGGAGTTCAAAAACCAATTTAGAAATCAGGGCAGAGTCGGGCTTGCTGCAAACAGGGCCTCATAAGCATATAGGACTGTAATCCATGCCGTTTTCATTCCACACGATGACACTTCCATCTCCAGGAGCAGATTGGAAAACATAGTTGCCGTTTTCAATCACCGAATGGGATGTGGCCGTGGCTGGTAATGGAATCTTTTCTCTGCTGATTTATGTAGATGCTCGGCAGGCCTCTGAGCGCCGTAGAATATCAAAGCAGAAGCATGTTCTGAGATAATATCAAGCATCCTTAAGCCCCAGACCCAGGGGCCAGTGTCGAGGTTATGTGTGCCAAAGTGGTACCTTGAGACATTTAGGGAGAAGTGGGAAGAAATGTTTTATTGATGCTCAGGCGGTGTCTGTGTCTTGCAACACTGCCGTTTTCTAGCCAGGAGTGTCTCTCTGGGGCTTAAAGGTGAAGGCGCTGGTGCAGTTTGTCACTGCAGAGATTTTTCTTGGGCTTGCTTCTAATCCCTTTTGGACTGCCAACGGGTATATCTCTTGCTGCTTTGGGCTGTCTCTCCGGCTTGGTTTTAGGGAGGATTGTACTCAAGTGTTCTTTAAATGTTAATTGGAAATTGTGCTTAAGAGGAAAAGGCTTTGGGGTTTTAAATCTGTAATCCTTCTAGGTCTCCAACCTCTCTTGCCCCCAAGTTTTATTTTCAGAGCTACAATATTTTTCTGAGGTAAGACCTTAGTATGATGGAGAATGGTGCAACTGAGCTGATTCCCAGGAGAAAAATACATTCAAATTACGGCTCCCTTAGCTCGCGTCGGCTTGGCTCTTTTCAGAACAGATAATAAAAAATCTAAAAGGGCACTTTCTTTCTGGCGACCCCCTTGCATCTTCTTTTTCGGTGAAGTCTTAAGGTCAAATCCTTCTAAACAAGAAGTATTTTCTCCTTACCCAGAGTCAGCAGAGAGGCAGGAGAATTCTCTCCTGTGCTTATAGGCGTGCCCCTTTAGACTTTCTGAGACTGGCCTGTTTTCTGGCCATCTCAAGAGGTGTAGGCAGTGCAGTGGGGAAGCCCGACCCCATCTGCAGAAAGTATGTTGTGTTTTCCCAATGGGCATTGCTTGTGCTTTTGTACTGGGGTCTATGAAGAGCTTTCCCAGAGAAAGAGGAGGAGAGGTCTGGGCACTGCCACACACACCCCAGGATCAGTGATGCCTCCTGTGGGACCTCAAGAGCCTGTCCACAATTCTTTGCTGAACTCTTTTATCAGTTTGCTGTTTTCTATTTTGCAAGACCTTAGTAAGTTTTTCAGAAGAAGGGGATGGGGCGAGGGACTAGAGAAGGAAAGGGAGGAGGGATTTCAGTGTGTGCCTGCTAAGGTCGCACCATTGTTAGGCACTGTTCCTGAAAAGGTGGAACTGTGGGAAGGAAAGCGTCCAAGTGCCATCAAAATCAACGGCAAGACACGGAAGTCCCGAGTAGCAAACACTGGCCAGAAAGTCAGGCGAGGCCATGCCAGCATCCATAGTCAAAGGGACACATCCAGGGACAGCCAGACTTCTGACATTAATTGATGCCCCCAAGCACAAAGAGGAAATATATATTACATGGAGGATTTTTTTTTTGACATAGCACATTATGCATTGATGAGACATTTGTACCCCCTTCCCCATGGACACGAGTTAATTTGGGGATGCTTTAGAAACATAATGAATGGCACTCAAAGTGGAGGTGCTGCTGCTTTCTACAGTGAAGGCGAAATGGGAGGGAAGGGCTAAACTTGCTGTGAAGGTTGTGAGTAGGAGAGACAATTAGAGGGCTTGGTAAAGAACTTAACTGTTGTCTTTCAGTTGAAGGCTTGTGGAAGAGGGTTTTTTTTTTTTTTTTTTCCTTTTCGAGACAGGGTTTCTCTGTGTCACCATGGCTGTCCTGGACTCACTTTGTAGACTAGGCTGGCCTCGAACTCGCAGTGATCCACTGTCCCCAACCCGCAGGTTCAGTTATTCGTGGAGTGGCGAGGAGGGTTGCGACCTGTGAATAAAGAATTAGGCGGGAGAGAGAGGCACGAGCCCAGGAAAAACTTTGCTTATCGAGGGCTGTTTATTATAAGGGGGTATCCAAATTTATAATAAGCTTCTGAAAGGGCGGGGATAGGAAGGAATGCAGTGGAAAGTTACAAAATCTTCTGGGCCAGGCCCAAGGACAGCAGGTGTGGAGTGGGGCGACTATACAGAAGTCTCGATACACCGAATGTTCTCTTTCTCAAGGTCAGGCTGGACCTTTGTGGTAGCCAGGCAGAATAATTATCTCAAGTATGCAGACAGCTGTGGCTTTCAGCCAGCAGGGCCTCTCAGCCACTGGGGCAGGTCAGGCAAGGTCCTATGGCTCCTGACAATCCACCTGCCTCAACCTTCCAAGTGTTGGGATTAAAGGCGTGAGCCACCATGGAAGAGACCTTAACACCTGTGAAAACACAGGTTGCCAATAGGGGAGGCATGACGCATCTGCGCAAGGACAAGGGATGATTTTGGCTTATAAAGAGATTCTAGATGTCTCAGTCTGATTTGTGCCCTGTATCTGATGACCAGAGGCCAGGTAATTTATAAAGAAAAGAAATGTATTTCCCACAGTTTGCCATCTGGGAAGTCAAGACACGATGCTGGCACTGGTAATGCCCTAGTGTCACCTGTGGCAGGTGAGATGGTAAGACAGGAAGGAAAAGGAAGAGAGGAGGAGACTTTAGACAAACCCAATAATGAAGCTGGTCTCACAGTGGCAGCATTAATGCATTCCTGGGGCCCATGACCTCATCTCTGTCCAGGGTCCCACCTCTTGGTGCTGTTGCGTCCACATTCCTGGGGCCCATGACCTCACCTCTGTCCAGGGTCCCATCTCTTGGTACGGTTGTGTCCATTAACTTTCCAGCTTTGGTGTCCCAATCAAATCTTTAGAGAAGCATATTTATTTTTAATTTTATGTGTATGAGTGCTTTGCCTTTGTGTGTGTACTACATGTGTGCCTGATGTCCGTGGAGCCCAGAGGAAGGCATTAGATTCCCTGTAACTGATGTTACAGAAGGTTTTTAAGTTGCCATGTGGGTGCTAGGAACCAAACTCTGGTCCTTTGCAAGAGCAGCAAGTGTTCTTAACCACCAAGCCATTTCTCTCCCCCCCCCCTTTTAAATCTTAATACTAGCTATAAGATATTACTCACCATTATTATATAATCTAGCATATGTGCTAAAGGTTTTGAGTCTTAAATCACTGTCATATTGAATACTTCTGCAATTTGCTTTTTAAAAAATCAAAATCTCAAACTGTTTGAGATTCGTTTATGTTGAAATACATAGAAGTAAGTTTATTTACTTACTTATTGTGTTTTTGTGTGTGTATGAACGCACGTGTGTGTGTGTGTGTGTGTGTGTGTGTGTGTGTGTTTGTGTGTATCTCTGTGGCTGGTCGTGCCATGGCTCTTGTGCTGTGGTCACAGGACAACCTTTGAGGGACCTGTTCTCTCATTCTACCATATGGGAGTGAACTCATGTTGTCAGTCTTGGCTAAAGCACCTTTGTCTGTTGAGCCAAGTTGCTGTCCTTTCTTATTTACTTTTGAGGTCAAGTCTTGCTATGTAAGACTGACTGGCTTGAAATTAGGTCGGCCATGAATTCACTGTTACCCTTTTGCCCTAGCCTTCTGAATGCTAGGCTTTCAATGTCAGCCACCATGCCTGCTGAGTAATTGATATTAATATATTGCTTATGGTCAAGTATTTGAATATACCATTTTATTTGTTCTTTTCTCCAGGAGGGGGAAAAAAAAATACAAGAGAAAGTGGGTCTTGGCTGAGATTCTGATAGCAGAGGACAGACCAGCAAGAGAAAAGCATTACTAGTTTATTTAACCTTCACATGATGTGGGAGTTTTCAGATATGAAGGCCCAACAAACCAAAAAGACTATTTTTCTAAGCAGTTGTGCAGAAGTGTGACAGTGGGAAAGAGGCGTGAGCTGGTGACACTGAACTGGGGACCAAGCAGGCCTTTGCTCAGGTTCCTCTTGGTAGCCAGGAAGAGGACAGAGCTTTCTGGCATGGGGGTCTTCTGATCTATGTTCACAGGTGGTAGGTCACATCACTCCTGTGAGGAAAAAAAAGTGGACGGGGAGAGGGAGCCTGGTTTCTCACCGCCCCCCTGTCCCCCCTCCCCCCTCTCTCTGTTCCTTCCAACTTCCTTCAGCTAAAAGACAGTATGCTAAGGTGCCATATTTTGGGGATAATTATACTTCCCAAAGACAGAATTTTCTGTTCTACGCCTATGTCATTATACCCAATATAAAATATATTAATTGTGTTAATTTGATGGATTATAGTTATTATCTTATAGCTTAAAATTCTGTCTCTTTTTATCTTAGGAGAGATTGAGTATATTTTCTTTTGTTTATCATACTATCTATTTCATTTTTTGTATGTGTATTTTTGAAACAGCCTAGCTAGCTCAGGCTGGCCTTGAACTCACAGCTCGCCCTAGCTTCCTAAATACTGTATTACAGGCACACACTGTCTACCTGGCTCTATTCTATTGATGAGCAAACAAGGTTTTTGTCCTCTGATGGTAAGGTTGAACCTAGAGTCTTGTTCATGCAAAGCATGAGTTCAACCCCCAGCACGCCGGCCCTTTGCAAGTGTGTGGGAGGAGCTCTACCACTGAGCATCCACAGCGCTGAGTCTATTTTAATGCAGTCAAATCCAACATTTTTCTTTTGGACTGTGTTTTGGTTTTACATTTGAGAATCTTTCCTTATTCTGATTATAAAATGGGCTACATTTTGTTGTTGTTGTTTTGTTGTAGTTTTTTGTTTGTTTGGTTTTTTTTGTTTTTGTTTTGTTTTGTTTTTTGCCCCAGCGTCCTACTTGTGCCTCTAACCTCTAGAGAGAGAGGTGCAGCCTGTGAGTGTGGCCTGTTGTCACTGAGTTATTTCCCACTGACTGTGGTGCTGTTTTGGGACAGGTGTCACTGCTCTCCATGTGTTGGGCTGTTTCTAGAATGGTTTCTTTGTCCTGATTTGCACCATTTCTGACCATCTTTCTTAGAGGATGGTTCTACCCTTAACACGTAAAGCTCTCACGCCAAGTGTGGGAGCTCACACCTGTAATCCCAGTACTTGGGAGGCAGAGGCAGGAGGATTTCTGTGAGTTTGGGGTCAGCCTGGGTTATATAGTGAGACTCTCACTCAGAAACAAAACACCACCACCTAGTAATAATGATGATATTAAATTTTAAAAACTCTGACCATTTTTTTTTTGCTCTTTACTCTCCTAGTCACACTTGAAGATCACCTTGTCAAACTATGTGAAATGTTCTATGAGCGTTTTGATTAGAAGTACATTGAATTTATAGAACGATTTGGGGAGAATTATCATTTTTTATGCACTGCGTCTTTTTTCCTGAGCAGAGAGTATATTACACAGCTCTTCTTTATGTCCTTTGTTAAGGTTTTATGTCCCTCCCTTGTATATCTTTTGTTAGATTTATTTTTAAATGGCTTAGATATATATTTTGCTGCTGCAATCCATCTTCAAAAGAATTACCTTGTCTAATTGATTGTTGGTGATGTTCAGTGATGAATTTGTGTGTGGCTGAGTATGTCTATACAATATTGATTAAAATAATATCATTCTGGGTCCATTAATGATTTTCCTTCTTTTTGGTAGCTTTTTCCCTCAGAAATCTATTCATTTTGTTTAATTTTCAATGTTATTAGTGTAAAGTCTTCATTTCCACATCCCTCTTTTTCTGAGTCTGTTTTCCCCTCTCCATTCCTAACACCCCTCCCCTCATCTGGGTGGCATAACTCGTTCTTTTGTAAGAAATCTGTCACTTGTATTGGCCTTTGAGTAATTTGACATTTGTTTCTTTGAGGTTCTGGTAGTTTCATTTTCTATCTCATTAACTTTTAATTTTTATTCCCTTTTTGTTTTGTATCTCCCCCCCCTCAGGTTAGTGACTTTTTTTTTTAAGGTTCTACATTTTATTATTTGATGCGTTAATTGGTGCTCATGGACCAGACAACAGCAAATCAGATCCCCTGTTTAAACCTGACATAGGTTAAAACCGGCTCCATTAGGTGGCATAGATGACTACGAGTCTTCACAAAGTCTCAGCCAATCACCGATGACTCCTTACAGATGTCTGAATAGCTAAGGCCCCACAGACTCCTGGGTTCAAATGCTTGGCCCATGGGAAATGGTACTATTAGAAGGTATGGCCTTGTTGGAGGGAGTGTGTCACTGTGGGAGCAGGCTTTGAGGTTTTACACACACACACACACACACACACACACACACACACACACACACACACACACACAAACGCTCAAGCTCCACTCTATGTGGAAGATGGTCTCTCCCTGTGGTTTTCAGATCAGGACATAGAACTCTCAGCTCCTCCAGCACCGTGTCTGCCTGCGCGCTGCCATGCTCCTTGTCATGACGACTGTGTGCTAAACCCCTGAAACTGAAGGCCAGCCTCAATGAAACGTTTTCTTTTGTAAGAGCTGCCTTGGTCGTGGTGTCTCTTCACAGCAATGGAAACCCTAACTAAGACGCAGACCCAGCCTCGTTCTCCTCCAGTGTCTTCTCGGGGCATTGTGCCTGATTTTGTCACCGGTTTTCACCTGAATCCCTTGGGGGGTGGGATGGGTTTAGGACGACTTTACTTTTGTTTCTTGGCCAGGAGTCGCTTGATTCTGCAAGTCTTGAGAGAAGATGGAGAAGAAGCAGAGGCAGGTCTGTAGAGCAAGACCGCTGAGGGAAGGGGACCGTTAGGAGACGCAGCCAAGGGGTGGGGCTTAGCTAGGAGGTGGGGCTTAGCTAGGAGGTGGAGCTTAGCTGCTAAGGGCTTTTAAAGAGTTTTGTCCTCAGTATGTTTACCGAATGTTGCATTTCTTTGTAAGTACCGCTTTAGGACTACCTAGTAAATATTGATGCCTTCACATTCAGTTCCAAGTTCTCATTTTCATCAGAATGTTATCTTTAGCCCACAAAGTATTTAGAGGTTTACTCTTTTTCTTTTCTTTTCTTTGTTTTGTTTTTTGTTTGTTTTTGTTGTTTGTTTGTTTGTTTTTGGGAGACAGGGTTTCTCTGTGCAGCCTTGGCTGTTCTGGACTCACTTTGTAGACCAGACTGGCCTTGAACTAACAGCGATCCACCTGCCTCTGCTTCCTGAGTGCTGGGATTAAAGGCATGCACCACCACGCCTGGCGATTTACTCTTTTCTAAGTATTTAAAGGATTGCATTTCATTATATTTTTGGTTGTCTGTGTGAGCAGTGTGTGTGTGTGTGTGTGTGTGTGCGTGCAGGTGTGTGCATTTGTGCAAGTGAGTCAGGGAACAGATGTGACGTGCCCTCCTTTGTTGCTCTCTGTTTAATTCTTTTGCATTTATTCATTCAGTGCATACATGTGTCTGGGTGAATGCGAGCCGCAGCATGCATGTGAATCAGAGCACAATTTGGGGGAGCTGGCTCTCTCCTTCCACGCGGGGTCTGAGCAGGGCTAGCACTAAAGCTGTCAGCCTTGAGGCAGGTGCCTTTACCCACTGAGCCATTGCTGACCCGTCCGTGTCATTTTTTTTTTTTTTTTTCCAAGACAAGATCTCCCACTGAATCGGAAGTTTGCCGTTTTTGTTAGGTTGGGAGACAAGCCAGCTTCTGGGATCTGTCTGTCCCCGCCTCCCTCACCATGCTGGGGTTACAGGAGTGTGTGACCAAGTCCTGCTTGTGTGTGGCTTCTCAGAACTCCGCCTCAGGTCCTCTAGCTTGCTCAGCAGTGTTCTTCCCCACTGAGCCAGATTTCTAGTCCCGTATTACTCGTCTTAAACTTCATTACATTCTAGTCAGACTACATGGTGAGCAGCTAGATTCTTGGAGCTGTTGAGACTTGCCCGTGTCTTAGCATGTGCCATTACTACTGTTAGACTGGTTTGACTTATTAATTATCCAGAGAAGTGTGCCAACATAAACAAAACAAACAATCCACCATGGCTGTGGATTTATTTATTTTTTTCATAGCTTGTCCAGATTTTGCCACACATACACATGTGGGAGATTATATTATTTTATAATTGTTATGTATGTTTGAAAATTTTACTTTCTGTTTATGGCAAATCATGTGTCAAATTTTATAGCAATGAGATAAAGGATTTTTTTCTTAAACATTTTTTAAAAATCACATTTTTTTTGTGTGTGTATTTGCATGGACACATGCATGTTACAATGTGTACATGTTCAAGTCACAGGACAACTTAGTAGACTCAGTTCTTTTGCCACGAGGATTCCTTTTACCAGGAATTGAACTCTAGTCATTAGGTTTGGCTGCAAGCTGCTTTATCCAAAGAGCCATCTCTCCAGGCCAAGAAAAAATTGTCTCATAACATAAAGTGTGTTTAGAAAAATAGATTTAAAGGACGGTGCTGGGTATACAATGGTTGAGCAGTACATGACTCTAGAAGGCAGCCATGTAGGTGGAAGAGGATGCCCAGAAATGTGTTCCTGTCTCATTTTGCCCTTGCCGTCCATCTACAACAATTCATATGGTTTGTTTGTTTGTTTGCTTGTGTTTTTTAAGAGAAGTGTACATGTATCCCAGACTAGCCTTGAACTCATTATGCAAACAAAGATGGAATCCAAAGTGAGCCATGGTCCTGGCCCATCTTTGCATTCTAGAAAAACTACCTGTAATCCAGGCTCCTGGAGTGCCCTACCCAGCTCCTCCCTCGCTGTGATCATCTTGGTAGGGACTCTTGACACACCCAATCTTGTGACTGCATAAGCTTCGCTATGTCTGCCCGGCGACCCTGCTGGACTCAGCCCTGGTGCCTCCTCCGGGCCACCCCCCCCCCCATGGTAATTCTCACCCAGGGAAATGGGACCACTCTCCTGTCATGCACCTTTCCCACCTGAACTGGAGTCCTCTGGCTGCACCCCTAAGTCCCTTGATTGGGGCTCTGTTCAAATGAAACTCTATTCTTGTGTGTTGAGTGAACGAGCAAAAGAGCGTGTGGACAGAACTGATGGCGCACAGGGAGTGGCTGCTGGCTCTTCCCCAAAAACCTGCAGCTGCCTCTGGGATGTCTCAAGAGTCACGTGAGAGGGAGCTAAGTTCCAGCTCTGCCGAGGCCACAGGGCTGTGTGTGTGCAGTGTGTAAGCAGCGGTGTGTGTGTGTGCAGTGTGTAAGCGGTGAAGAGAGCAGCCAGCGAGGATGAAGCTGAACCACATAACATGAAATACATCCAGGCTTATGAAAAGAATGCCCAGCCATGGCTCCAAACCTACTTAGCAACCTTTAAAAGTCATTTTATGATAATGTTCACTAATTGGCAAAATCCTGAGAGGGAGAAACAATCATAATTTCTTCTGTAAATGAAAGATATTTATGAGTCAGCTGTACCAGTGCAATTCCTGTAATTTTAGTGCTCATTTTGAGGCCGTCCTGGTCTCTATATGAGTTTCCAGGCCAGCTAGGGGTATACATAGCAAGACCTTGTCTCAAAATTTCCTAAATAAGTAAGTAAATAAGATGTCTACTTAGGATACTATCCTGGTTTTCATGTGTGTGTGGTGTGTATGGTGTGTGTGTAGGTGCATGTGTTGGTGTGTGTATATGCATGTGTGTAGAGGCTAACTTTGAGGCAGTGCCTTTCACTGTTGCTTTTCCTCCTATATTTTTGGATCAGGATCTTTCACTGAATCTGGAGCTCATCAGCTTGGATATACTTACTGGACAGTGAGCCCCAACAATTTTCCTGTCTCCATCTCCCCAGTGACGGGGTTATAGGCATGCACCAATGTACCTGCTTTAAGAAAATACTTATTTTTAAGACTCTCATCTATGATTGCAGTATTTGCCCCATCTAACCCCCTCCAGTTTCTCTCATGCTTCCCGCATTCCCTCTTAGGTCCGTGGACCCATATTCTTTAATTATCATTCACACGTGCACACACACACACACACACCACACACCACATATACACACTCACACACCACACACACACACGCACCACACACGCACACACACACACATTGTTTATATATGTATATTGTTCAGCATCCAGCGGCGGGTGGTCTGGTCCAGGTGCTGCTTGCTTCTGGATGAGAACGGGCAGGCCTTGAGGACGGTCCCAAGTTCCTGTTTCTTGCTCAGAGACAGCTTAGAGAACTCGGGGTGAGGCCCACGGCCTGGGCACCAGGCCAGGTTCCTGGTCTCACTGGGGGGAGGGGGTGGAAAATGAGTTTCTCGAGTGTTACACTTTAGCTCTTTTAGAATGAGATTGCTGGAATCAGATGGCAGTGGAGCCTCAGGAGCTCCACAAGCACGCGATGACACCAGAAGTGTCACAGCCCTTTGTCTAGCTGCTGTGCCGAGCGCAGCAGAAGAAGCAGGCAGTCCTAAGGGCAGTCAAGCCCCCGGGGCAGTCAGTGGCAGTTCTTCTCCAGAATAAGTGGGGTCTCAGAAGGTAGGTGGAGGAATGGTGAGCAGGAGAGAGGGAACACGCCACGCGGCCTTTGTTTATAACCCTTGGGCAGTGGGGAGGGTTTTGAGGGTGAATGGGTCTGATTTGCTATGGCTACTGTGCCAGCATACTGAATCTACAATAATGGTACAGTGCCTCATTTACATGCAGTGCCACGGGGTCCTATCACAAGAAGGAGAAAACAGTACTTAATTATCCAATGGGTGCGGGAATATCTTCTAGGTACTATTAAAGGTCATTTTCTGGAGGCTCGGATCCCCTCAGCATGGGGCGGGGTACTTCCAGGAATTCCCTGTGCTTGCTGAACAGGTTCCTTATCAGGAAAGGGTCAGGCCTGTAATCTTCCCTGAGGGTTATGAGACACTCCTTACAAGATCTGGGGTTACCAGAAAGGTGGAGTGAGGACCCTGCTGAGAAAAGGGAGTCACCATCATAGACTGAGCGCAAAAATGGTGATCCGGGACGGCAGACTTCAACCTTATCCAGCAGAGGCCCACATATACACACAACATTTATAAACAGAGCCTGTTGAGTCCTTAATCTTAAAAGGCTCCACCTCCAGGCAAAAGGGCCCAGGCAATCGTGGCTGCTGAGAAGGAGATTCAGTCGGCCCAGGGATGAGCCCCTCAGAAGGTCATTTAATCCAAGCAGTCATACCTAAACACATATACGGACATGTCTGACTCCTTTAAGTGTGTGCCGGGAATCAAACTCAGGTCCTTGTGCTTTGGTGGCAAACACTTTGCCCACTGAGCCATCCCCCTAGTCCCTATCCTACCTTTTAACATCACTGTTAGCATCAAAAGAACTTGGTTAAAGCAGTTATTCGCTCCCTACTCCTTTCCTGCACACCACTGCTTTTCCCCAGGGGCTGACACGGTGACTTTAGGAGCAGTTCCTCCCAGAGACCTGAGAGGGATGAGCATCTAACGAA